>NW_007252255.1:860930-890582 GCF_000164805.1 Carlito syrichta | reverse complement strand
ACTGAATGCCAGTTCCAATTTCCATGAGGGTATGTCCTTAATTTTCTAAGGTTCTTATGGTTTGAGGTTTTACATTTAGGTCTCTGATCCATTTAGAGTTAATTTTTGTATAAGGGGATAGATAGGGGTCCTGTTTCAATCTTCTGCATGTGGTCAGTCAGTTTTTCCAGCACCATTTACTGAATAGGTTCTCCTCTCCCCAGTGGTAGGTGGTGGAGGCTTTGTTGAAGATGAGTTGGTTGAGAAATTGAGGTTTTGCTTCTGGAATCTCAATTCTATTCCATTGATCCATATGCCTGTTCCCGTACCAATACAAAGCTATTTTGATTATTGTAGCTTTATAGTAAAGTTTGAAGTCTGATAATGTGATATCACCTGCTTTTTTTTTTTTTTTTGCTGAGGATTGTTCTGGCTATTCTTGGACGTTTGTGTTTCCATATGAATTCCTGTGTTGTTTTTTCTAGGTCTGAGAAGAATGTTGCTGGTAATTTGATGGGTATTGCATTGAATTTGTAGATTGCCTTAGGTAAGATGGACATCTTCACAATGTTGATTCTTCCAATCCATGAGTATGGGATATTTTTCCACTTGTTTCTGTCATCTTTGATTTCTTTGAGCAGTCTTTTGTAGTTTTCATTGTAAAGGTCTTTCACTTTTCTGGTTAGGAAGATGCCAAGGTATTTCATTTTTTTGGTGGCTATTGTGAATGGAATTGTGGTTTTTGTTTGTTTATTATTGGTGTAAAAAAATGTGATTGTCTTTTGCACATTTGTTGTGTATCCTGAGACTTTGCCAAGGGCCTTTATCAGTGTAAGGAGGTTTTTGACAGATTCTCTTGGGGTTTCAAGGTACACGATCATGTCTGCAAAGAGAGATAGGTTGACATCTTCTTTTCCTATTTGAATACCCCTGATTGCCTTCTCTTCTCTGATTGCTCTAGCCAGGACTTCCAATACTATATTGATCAGGAGGGGTGAAAGTGGGCATCCTTGTCTTGTTCCAGTTTTCAGGGGAAATGGTTCCAGTTTTTGTCCATCTAGGAGTATGCTGGCTGTGGGTTTCTCATAGATGGCTTTTACTATTTTGAGGTATGTTCCCTGTATGCCTAGCTGTTCGAGGGTTTTTATCAAGAAGGGGTGCTGGATTTTATCAAAAACTTTTTCTGCATCTAATGATATAATCATGTGGTTTTTGTTTTGACATCTGTTGATGTATTTAATTACATTTATGGTTTTATGAATGTTGAACCAGGCTTGCATCCCAGAAATGAAGGCTACTTGGTCATGATGGATAATTTTTAAGATGTGTTGTTGAATTCGGTTTGCAAGGATCTTGTTGAGAATTTTAGCATCTATGTTAATCAAAGATATTGGCCTGTAGTTCTCTTTCTTTGTTGGGTCTTTACCTGGCTTGGGTATCAATGTGAAGTTGGCTTCATAAAATGATTTGGGGAAAGTTCAGTCTTTCTCAATCGCCTGGAATACCTTCAGTAGGATTGGTATAAGCTCCTCCTTAAATGTCTTGTAGAATTCTGCTGGAAAGCCATATGGTCCAAGGCTTTTTTTTGTAGGTAGTTTTCTTATTACTTAGTCAATTTCCTTGATTGTTATTGGTCTATTTAGTGTCTCAATTTCTTCTTGTTTCAACCTAGGCAGGTTGTGTGATGACAGAAAGTCCTCCATTTCTGAAAGGTTTTCAAGTTTGTTTCCATACAAGTGTACATAGTAGTTTCTAATGATCTTTTGAATTTCTTCCGAATCAGATGTGACTTCATCTTTTGTGTTTCTGTTTGTGTTTATTTGGGCTTTTTCTCTCTTTTTCTTGGTCAGTCTAGCTAGGGGACCATTGATCTTGTTTATCCTTTCGAAGAACCAGCTTTTTGTTTCATTGATTTTTTTGTATTATCTTTTTGTCTTCTATGTCCCAGATTTGGGCTTTTATTTTGGTGATCTGGATTCTTCTGCTGAATTTAGGGTTTTTGTGGTCTTGCTTTTCCAGCTTCTTTAGGTGGCTTCTTATGCTGTTAATTTGTGATCCTTCCATTTTCTTCATGTGCGTTTGTAGGGATATAATTCCCCTCTTACTACAGCTTTCATGGCATCCCAGAGACTTTGGTAAGATGTTTCTTCCTTTTCATTTGTTTCCAGGTATCTTTTGATCTCTGTTTTGATTTCATCATTGACCCAGGAGTTGTTTAGCATCATGCTGTTTAGTGTCCATGTCTTTGTGGGATTTGGGGGGCCCTTGTTGGTGTTAATGTTTATTTTTATTCCACTGTGATCCAAGAAGGTACATGGCAAAATTTCAGTCCTTTTAAATTTGCTTATGCTTGATTTATGGCCAAGTATGTGGTCGATCTTAGAATACGTTCCATGCGGTGATGAGTAGAATGTGCATTCCGTGGTCTTTGGATGGAGTGTTCTGTAGGTATCAATTAAGTCCATTTGATCAAGAGTCACATTGAGGTTTCGGATCTCATTGCTGATTTTTAGTCCTGATGATCTGTCTAGGGTTGTGAGTGGGGTATTGAAGTCTCCAGCTATGATGGTATTGGAGTTGATATCTGTTTTTAGTTTACCTAGGAGCTGCTTTATGAAAGTTGGTACTCCTATGTTTGGCATACATATGTTTAGGATGGATGTTTCTTGTTGATGGATTGAATCTTTTATCATTATGTAGTGGCCTTCTGTATCTTTTTTTTTTTTTGATAGCTTAAAGGGTATTTTGTCTCAGATTAAGATCTCAACTCCTCCTTTCTTTTGTGTTCCATTCGCCTGAAAATTTGTTTCCCATCCTTTTACTTTGAGTCTGTGAGTGTCCTTTCTAGTGAGGTGAGTCTCTTGAAAGCAATAAATTGTTGCTTGGTGATATTTTATCCATTTTGCCATTCTGTGTCTTTTCAGTGGTGCATTTAGTCCATTCACATTCAAACTAATTATTGAAATGTGAGAGTTGATCCCTCTCATAATGTTCTTACTGAGCTGTTTTTCTTCCTGTTTGTGTGTTGTCTTTCTTTTGGTTTTAGAGTTGGATCATGTGTGTTTTTAATCTTTTGCCTGTACTTTTTGTGAAGAACGTTGCTGTTCTTTTTTCCTTTTCTTCTGTGTTCAATACTTTCTTAAGTGTTTCTTGTAGAGGTGGTCTTGTCGCAGCGTAGGTTCTTAGGGATTGGATATCTGGGAAAGATTTCAATTCTTCCTCGCTGATGAAGCTTAGCTTGGCTGGGTAGGTTATTCTCGGTTGAAATTGATTATCTTTTAGAACTTTGAAGATAGGGCTCCAAGCTCTCCCAACCTGGAGGGTTTCTGTAGATGAATCTGCTGCTATTCTAATTGGTCTTCCCTGGTACGTAGTCTGACCTTTTTCTCTTGCAGCCTTTAGGAATTTTTCTTTTATACTTACTTTGTTTAGATGAGTTATTATATGTCTGGGAGTTGGTCTTCTCATTTGTTATCTTGCAGGGGTTCTCTGAATCTCTTGTGTTTGAATTTTTGGTTCACTGATGAGATGAGGGAAGTTTTCTTGAATGATTTCATGAAATGTTTGTTCCAGTGTGGCCTCTGTTTCTCTTTCTGCCTCAGGAAGGCCAATTACTCTTAGGTTCAGTCTCTTGAAGTGATCATTCATCTCTTGAAGGTTTTGTTCTTTCTTTTTGAGCTTCTTTTCTATGCTTTTGACAGTTTGGGTTAGTTCTGTGTTTTGGTCTTTGAACTCTGAGATTCTTTCTTCTGGTTGGCTAATTCTGCTTTCCATGTTTATTAGTTTGTTATGTATTTCCATCATAGTATTCTTTACTGCTGTTATTTCTGACATCAGTTCCTTCTTATTTTCCTCTTGTCTCTCCTCAATTTTTTAAATTCTCTCTATTAATGTCTTGATGTCTGGGTTTGTTGCATGTGACCAGTCATTCTGGGGGCTCTTCATTGTTTGTGTTCCAGAATCTGTTTTCTCAGTGTCTGATCTCCCAGGGGTCTGTGTGAGACCTATATTCTTCTTTTGGTTTTTCTTCATTTGTGTGGTTTTTTCCCCCCTCCCTACTTTTTCCTTCCCTCCACGTCACTGTCTTCTTTAATTCTGTTATTCAGGGATAGAGGGATGGATTTACTTCTGTTTGTTCAATTTCCTATTCTTTATGTATGTCCTCTTACTTTGTTCAATTCTGGAGTTGCACTGTAGGTTGAGGGTGGTCCTCTTTGCAGTTTTGAGATTTACTTAAGGGGGGAGTTATGATTCAAAATCTATCTGCAGGTCCTGGTATTTGCTGACAGGTGTATGGATAATCTGAAACTCACTTCCCACTGCCTTGGAATCTGTCCATGCAGTGGGGCTGTAGGTTTACTCCCTGAAATAAAATGTGGTTAGCAGAGGGAAGAGAATGGAGCAGACAGTGGGGGAAAGAGTGGAGTGGAGAGATAGAGGAGTAAGGAGGGAAACAAATGAGTGTACCAACAAATGGAGAGAGAGACCTATACTGAAATAGATAAAAACAATAGACCATGGCTACAGACTAACCAACTCCCATACAAAAAAGATAAAACATGCAATGATGCTAACATATAAGCTAACCAACCACCTTATTGGTGTACTGTTCCTCTATACAAAGATATGGTTTACAGAGAGGAGAAAAGAGAAGAAAAGGAAGAGGAAAAAGAAAAACAAAGGAACAAAACAGTAGGAATAGAATTAGGTCATTAAACTAACAGAACCAATCAAGCGCACTCTGAGACTTTTCGTTTAAGTCCAATGTCCTTTCAGCTCTGATTTCTAGCTTTCTTTTCAAGCTGGTAAATTAGTTTTCGGTTAGGGTCAGTTGTCCCTGGCCTGCTGTGAAGGACAGTTCAGATCACCCTCCGTTCACCACTCTGGCCTGTGTCTGTTTTTCAAGCTTGTTTCTCCCGTTTCAGTGTTGTTACCTTGAATCGCCAGCAGGTGGTGCTATCTCAGCTGCTTGCCCCAGAGGAGGTGGGGCCAGAAAGGAACCAGGCAGAGCCGGGAGATGGATGCCTGCCTCAGGGCACACGGGAGGAGACCGACTGCAGGCAGGACATCATGGTTGCAGGAGAGGTGGCAAGGATCCCAGCAGATCTTGCCTGCAGGGACTTTAAGGCCTGAACTCGTGGATCACCTCAGGCACAAGTGGCATGATGTGCTATGGCCACCACAGAGGCCGCGGCGGTGCTGGCAGCTGCTGTGTCTGCGCTGCAGTGATTGTCCAGACCACTGCAATGCCCAGCGGTGGCAACGGCCAAGCTCCATGTGAAGAGCAGGCTGCGATGTTGGGGTCCACAGTCCCCGGGAGAGAGCCAGAGACCCTCTGCGTTCTCCTTTGCAGAGGGTTTCATAGACCAGGTTGCCCTGTCGCCATCTTGCCGGAAGTCCAATTTCAATTTCTTATCCTTAGTTGCAAATTGGTCATTTGTCCCCTGCCTTGCCTCACCTATACAGCCTTGCTTATTTGTCACTGGGTGATTTTTCCTTAGGAGGTATTGGCTCAAAAGTCCTCTCAACATTGTGTCTGGGCAACCACAGCTGTGGAACTGACTGGGCTCATGAGAAGTGGCCAGTCATGTTAACATGCACAATTCCCTGCCATACCTCTCTGATGACAGGGATCATTTGTTAGGATAGTATATTCCCCTTTTTTCTAAATTCATTCTATTTGACTCATTTATCTAGACTTTCTTTTTTCTACTGCAATGGTTCTCAAACTTGCTTTAAATCACCTGCAGCACCTGTTAACACACAGCTTGCTGGAACCAGGATCAGAGTTTCTGATTCACCAGGGAATTAATTTTTCTAACAGATTCCTGGGTGATGCTTTTGCAGCTGACTAGGGGACCCTTGCCTTGAGAACCGTTGCTGTACTGTGACCCAGAATGAAGGGGGAAAACACCTGTTGATCTCGGACCCAGGGCCAGGAACCCTGTACCTGAAGGGATAACAGGTATAGAAGCCAGTGATGAAGAAGCAAGCAACTGCCAAGTGAAACTTCAAGGCTATCCACGCCTCTGCTAGCACTTTAGGCTCTGAGTCAAAGTTTAGGCCAACCGTGGGAAATGTGGTTTTTAGCAACATTGCTGAAACCAAAAACATTGCCCAACGTGAAGTGTCAAAAACCTGCATCAAGCACTGGCTATGTCTACTTCCTTTTGTGGGATTCTCCACTCCTCCATGTGTGAAAGTTTCACCTGCTATCATCTTCGGGGCTTGGCAAGGAGGGACATTCCACAGTCATGAGATGACTGTGCTCAAGAGAACGTGACAATGCGGCACTTGTGTTTGTGGCGACTTCCTCCATCAGAAAAGCTCTGGAGAGCCTGCCTTCTGATGTTGCTGACTGTCCTCCTTCCCTCCCAAGGCTTGGAATCAGGCATCCATTGTAGCAGAATCTTAAACGGTATTGTGCCCTTACACAGCCACATCAAGCTGGGACATGCTACTGAATCTATCAACAAAAATGTTCTAAGAAACATGCTGCTGTCACAAAACTGATGTATTTTACTCCGATAGAGGGTAAGAGAATCTTGCAGAGATATATAGTGAGATAATTATTTAGAAAATAAGGTTATGAATAAAATATATTGATAGTTATAAGAGCTGACAGAAGATAGCAAAAGCAAAAGAAATAAATAGAAGAGCTATAAAAATTAGAAAGAAGACCATGAGAACAGAACTCTGTGGCTGGTGTGGGGTAAATTTATTCTTTGCAGTTTAATTTATTTGCAAGTACTACTGGACATGCTCAAGTGAATGTAATATTCTACATTCATGTAGGTGACTTTGAATTATCAGAAGACGGTTCAACTAGGTTCACTGTTCTTAATTTGAGAAGGCAAAGATATACATGCTCCATTCTATGAAGACTTCTACAGAATTACAGAAAAATAATGGTTGTGGACTCAGACTGTCTGGATTTGAATACTGGTTCTTCCACTTACTAGCTATACAATTTTAGACAATTTACTGCATGTTTCAGAGGCTCAGTATCATCATAAGTAAAATGGGAATGATAGTTTCTACATGTAGTTGTTAGGAAATTAAACAGTTTTAATGTATGGAAAGTGCTTTGAATGGCACATAGTACAATATATTGTCTACTAAATAAGATTCCACCATAGAGTAGGTTAGAAAGCCCTGTCCTTTATATTGTTTGCTAAATAAATCGCCAGAATCAAATTTTAGATGTGCCATGCTTCTAACCATAGAGTTGTGTTTCAGAGAGAATTCCTTCTGTGGGGGAAACTCCTCATTTTCTGGAACTGGTGGGAAATGAGATGTCCCGGCTGTCATCGTGTCAGTGGGGAGAGCATGGGTCTTGGAGTCTGACAGGTTTGGGCCCAATTCTGGTTATGCTCATTCCAGTTGGATGACCTTGGGCGAGATCATCAACCTCTGGAACCTATCTCCTCTTCCATGAGATAAATATCAATGATATCTATCAAGCACCTAATAAAAGTTGAAACATTCACTAGGTTCTTGATAAGTGGGGGGGTCATGTCGGTGTGGGTGGCAGGAAGAGTTGTTATTATAAACTGAGAAGAGAGTGACAGCGACACATGATGAAAAAATGGAGGTGTGAACGGGTACAGGCACAGGGCTGGAAATCACCTGGGCAACATCTGCTTTCCCTACCTCTTCCTCCAGGCAGGGTTTGTGAGAGCATCCACTGTGTGGATGCTGGCCACCTGCCCAGCAGCATCTCAGCATGTCCAGGCTACTCTTTGAAATCAGGTGCAGATAAACCATCAGGAGAAAGCACAAAGGGGCCTGAACCTCTGTGCCATCGCTGTATTAACTGACTGTGAACTCGGGCAAGTCACTTTTGCTTTCCAAGGTTCAGTTTCTTTGTTGTAAAATAGCAAGCCTGCGGGCCCTTCTACTTCCAAGACCTCTCAAATTAATGCTGACATAGTGAATTTTATATGTCATAGTGACATAGTGACATTGTGTGGTTGAATTTTAATTATTCTGTGGTAAACTGCATCGTTCTCACTTAGTTGCTTCTCTATTTCCTGGCTTCATGGACCTTCATCAGGTAACCTCTAGCCTTTCACTTTCTCCATCAACCCTTGCCTTGTGGGAGACCAGCTTCTGGTCACATTGTCCTCCTTTTGTCCAAATCTCATCTCCTCTTGCCAGTTCCCTGAGTGCTGATATCAAGAGACAACTTAGAATCTCAAAATACTTTAGAAAGCGAAGGAAACCTGGGGCATGGCAAAATCACATCTAACAAATAGGTTCCTGAGGGATATGTGAAAAGGACTCACATGGTAGGTTGGAGAAAGCCTGAGCTTGGGAAGCTTAAGGTTTGCTTATCTGTTCATTGCAACTCCTCCTCAACATCCATAACATGGGGACAAATAAGAGCCATCCAGCAGAATTGATGTGCACATGGAAAGCACTCATTTGTGATTTTTGCTTATAGTGATTGGGCCAATATAGAGTTGACCATTTCATTTTCTTAGTTAATATCAATATAAATTACAAGACAAAGTGAACTTTGGAAGAGCTCATGATCATTTTTACAGTGTGGATGGTGTGGAGGAGTGGGGCTAATGGAACTTAGATCTGTGTGAAATGGGAAGATCACTGGGTTTGGATTTGGAGAAGTGGTCTGGGATCCAGACCCCAGCCCTCATTAACTAGGGAACCCTTTGCTTCCTGGCCTCTGAGCTTAAATTTCCCCACGGAGCATGAATAAAAGCACATACCTGCAGGCCTGCTGTGAATCTCTAGTGAAATGATGTGGATGAGTAAGGTTGGCTCCTCCTGGGAGTTCATTCACCTTTCCTTGGATAACAAACAGGCTATCAGCCGTGTCCTGGAATAATGTTCATGCCCTTTGCCAGGGTGTTCTTGGAATACAGGTTTTCCCCACTTTTCAAGGTTTTTATTTCTGTCCGTGTTTTCACTATAGCACTGAGGAGAAAAAAAGCAGAGTCCTTAGGCCTGTAATCATAGCTCTTAATAGACTTTTCCACAGCTTGTCCCTTTTTTTATTTAAAAATTGTCTTGAAAATGCAAGTGACATAATTTAATTTTTCCTTGCAAGTTAAATTCAAATATTTTCTAAATGCAAAATGTTCATATGAAGTCCTGTTTGTTGGCAGCTACAGAGTCACCAATATTTAAGGGAAAGTATTACATAATCTGAAGGTTTTATTTTTTGTCATCTAGTGAGTTTCTTTCTTCACAGCTTTATAACATGCCTTTGGTTGATTTCTCCATCTTTGAGGAAAAAAAATTAGCAGATGTGAAACTACACCACACTGGGCATTGCCAAGCTAACTTTTCATCTGTTTCTGCACAAGCATCTTAGCTTTGGCCTTGAATGTTGACACCATTGATGTTTTGCTTGGGTAAAATTAACTTGAGAACTTGGTGTTTCTTGCATAGTATATTTTGTTGGGTTATGTAGCTCTCTTCACAAGCTAATTAAAACAGTGATATGCAAGCTGATCAAAGCTCATTCTTTCCCTTAGGTAGCCTTCCTGCAAAGCATTCATTGTCACTTGCTTATTCATTCTTATTCTTCCATTTAACAAAAACACAGAATGAATACCTGCTGTCTCCTAGGTACACTACTGAACAATGTGTAGGATGCAGAATTAATAGCAAATGTCATGCTGGGGTTATGTCCAAAATGCTATGAAAATGCTGAGAATCAATTTTGGAGTTGTCATGACCAAGACATTTGAGCTAGGCCCCGAAGAATCTATTTCTCAGTGATTCCTTTAAATGAGTCTACTGTTTCATAATAAACACAACCAATAGAAGGAGCTGACTCTACATCCTTAGAATTAACTCTGATTATTTTTGCTGCTGTAACTCCCATTTATGGTTGAGTCGCACCTGACTGAAATACAACATGGGCATCTTTTGTGGCTTTGGGCCTAGCACTTTTTCTGACCCAGTTATTCAGCCCTTGTTCCACAGGCCTACATGGAATGACTAGTGGGCGTGGGTGTGCCTATACCTCCCCTTGTTGACTGCCTACTCCCCATCTGTCAACCCACAAAGTAAATAGACAAGTGTCTATCCACACCTCAAGTTTATGCCATCAGTGTTGATGAGCATTTATCTATGATCTTTCTATCCTCAATCTCTCTCTTTCTCTCTCTCCCTCTCTCTCCCCTCTCTCATTAATCAACTTTGACAGATATTTTAGCTCACACAGTACAGTGTACCTGTAAGACTGACTCTGTGCCTAGATGGCTTATTTCTTCTTCCTGGGCACAGTTATATCACCTGCAAGTCCTCTCCAGTGTAGAGAATGGGATGCAACCTGTCTTCTTCCAGGTGTTTAGTCACAGGCAGAAGATTCAATGTCCAGATCAATGTTCCCCTAAGACTGTCACACAGCTAAAGGAGGAGAAAGGACTGGAAGAAATCTCTACGGCCAGGCTGCATGACTCCCATTGGACCCAAGGGCACAGGCTGTTTGGAAACTGGGGCTTGGGCCTTTGAGGGCTGTTGGGTATGGAGGAATTCTACACTAAGCCCAACTTCATGTGTACACAAAATAAACAGATGTACGTAAATTGAATGATTTCTGAACAGCATTCTGCAAATGGTAAAATCCTTTCAGTACTCACAAATCGCTAAAGAATTCTGTTAGTTTGTTACATTTTTTCAACCATTCTAAGCTGAATTTACTCATTCAAAAACCCTATCAGTGAGAGCTTGGGTTGAATAACTGAGGGGAGACTGGGGAAAACCAGATCCCCGGGTAAAGGGGCAAATGGGAGGAAACCAGGCTCACTCAGTCACCTTTGCCTGACAGCAAAACTAAGCAGCACTGCTCATTTCAGAGAAGGGAACTGGCAAAGCACACACAGAAACTTGTCTGTCTATCAGGCCTTGGCACTCAGGCGGCCAGGCAGCAGTCCACACATTGTCCAGGCCTGATAGGCACCACGGTCAGGGGTTATACTCTTGGCTGAACCCCCACATGCACGCAGCAGTTCCATGCATGGCTGTGAGTCTGCCTACAGGAGAGATACCTTATTTGGTAGTACAGCAGACCTTGCTGTGCTTGACAGTCCTTTGCTGGCTTCTGCTTCGGGGGTCTGTGGTTCCTCAAAAACACGAGGCCTGCGCTTTCTCAGGGTATACAAGCTCCGGACAATGTAGCCTCAGTTTGGCAAGTGACGGCGACCAGAGAGCAACTGACACAGGCAGGACTAATTTGGTCATGGGGAGCATTGTAGGGTGACGTTTACTGGATCTCCTGGTGGGGGTTGACACGGAACGCACAATCTTGGGGACCTGGGAAGGGTGCTGGGCCAGGTTGCTCTGGGAAGCAGAAGTTGGGGCCAAGACTGTTTTTGATCTTGGGCTGACTGGAGGTCTCTCTACCTCTACTGTCTGCCATGGTGATGCCCCAGTCCCTTTCACCATCCCTGGTCATTGCTCAATATGCAGCTGGGGTGTGGGAGACAACATTGTCCCTGGAAATGGCAGAAATCTCCCAAACTGAGCAGGCAAGTTGCTCAACTTATTCCTTTGGTGGAGCAAAAACAGTTTCTATCACCTTTGATAGGACCAGGAGTTTTTAAAGCTACTTTTGATTCCATTGACCTGTTATGAAGGAAGATCGTAGTTTCAAATATTCATCTTTTAGATCAGGGGTCACCAGACTCTTTCTATAAATGAAAAGATAGTAAATAGTTTAGTCTTTACAAGCAATAAAGTTTATGTTGCAGTCATTCAGCTTTGATGGACATAGTGCAAAGGCAGTCATAGAAAATACACAAGGCAATGGGCTCGGCTGTGTTTCTATAAGACTTCCTCCACACAAACAGCAGGCCCGTTTGGTATGACCTGTGGCTGTACTGTGCTTATCCTGCTTTAATTTATCACCAAGAATTTAGTGAATACCTTCATATTCACGGCCTTCCAGATAAAGTGCTACTAGAGTTGTATTTTTATGGGAGAAAAAGACCAGAATTCAAATAATCATGAAAGAAGTGAAAGGTATGTGCAAGAAAAAGGAGTCAAGCAGAGTAAATAAGAGCATGTTAGCACTGAGTCAGGGTTCTCTCTAAGCTCCAATCTTGTGTTTAATCCTGTGAGGACACAGGGTTCCAGGGATATGATTTATTTTTCATCCATAGCACTTTGCATAGTTTCTTTCCATCTTTATTTCTGAGGCTCTGGTCAATAAAGAGAAAGATAGCAGGCTAACTTTTGTGACTAGCATAATTATATTTCTGTATAAAAAATACTACAAATAGTAAGCGAATTCAGTTAATAAAAGGAGATACATAAAATTAAGATAATAAATCTATGCCTTCCATATATTGAAAATATAGTGAAATAAACAAAACACACTAATGAAAACAATAACAACATATTAAATAATAAAATTAAGATACACGTGACCTACGACAAGAAAATTTTAAAAATACCCCAGAGGGTATTATAACATAGGGAAATACATATTGTATTTTTGAATAAGACTCATCTTTATAAAGATGTCAATATTCCAAGGGTAGGTTATAAGTACAAGATAAATTCATACGTGTATGTATTATTATCCTCTCCTTTTTTAAACAAAGTGCCATGAGGGAAAGCCTAGGTAGGCCAGAGTGTCAGGGGTGAAAGTATTTATCAGGACAGTTACAAATTAAGAAAGGTAAATTTATTAAAGGGAAGATACATTGTGAAGAGCACAATAGCAAGATAGCAGTGAAAATGTTTGCTGTTTCCTGAGAGGCAGTGGCTTGAGGTTCTTCCCAGGGGAGGTTTGGCCTTCTTTCCAGTTAGGGTGAATTTTAGAATCCCATCAGTCATTTGGGATCTTTCCATGCAAATGAGGAAGTTCTGATTGGTTGATGTTTGACCTTTATGGTAAGCCACTTATGGGCCAGTGGGAGGTTTGTAAAGCTGCTGGTGGATGATGGGGTTTTGTTCATTTAACAGCAACAATGGACTCCTCTCTGTTTATCACAGAACCAGCAACAAATGTTTTAGCTGGCTATTCAGCTTTTAAAATTCTTGTAATCTCATTCTGTGATTTCCTTCCTTAATATAGTTTACCGATTTGCCCAATTGATGCTGGCCTAATTGGGCCTCATGTTCCTCCACAAGAGTGATTCTGGTTTGAAAGAGGTTTCTGCTTTCCCTTTCCCTGTGGAGTCATGGGGTTTCATAGCAAAGAAGAGCATGCATTTTGACTGTGGCACACTATTTTTTTTTAACAGAGCCTGCTTTCAGTCAGTACTTTTAACTTGTCAAAAAAAATTTAGAAGGGATAAGTTTCTAACCTTCCCTGTGATTGAATTAGGATAGTTTTTTATTGTTTTTGTGAGAAATGCATGTAGCCAACTTCACGTATGATAAGTGGTATGAAAATTCTAAGTAAAACTGCACTGCATTCAACCTAGCAGTGTATAAAAATGAGGAAATTGGGAGTATCTAAGTAGTGCATTGCTGGCTCAATATCAAAACAGTCATTAAAATGATATGACATATTAATGATTTAAGGGAAACAATCATTCTAATAGATGCAAAAATAAAACAAAAAATTCAGTTTTCTTGATTTTCAAAATTCTTAAGAAATTAGAAGTAAAATAAAAATTGCTTTACTAGAAAAAAGCACCGTTCAAAAATCGACATCATACTTGATGGTGAAGTATGAAGTAACTTGCACTTATGTTAGAAAAAGATAGGATTTTTCATTATCACCAACCCTTTCTTAGTCTTCAACATTTTTTTCAGGTACTAGAAAATGTGTTATAATAACAAAAAATAGAAAATAGAAGAATAAACAAGATAATAATAAATTTCTTTTTTTGCAAATAATAAAGTTGTCTGCATACAAAATTCACAAAAATTGATAAACATACGATAAGAATTAGTGATAATTTAGAAAAATTGCTAAATACATTAGAAACATAGAAAAAAAGATGTTTTTCTGCCAGCAAAATAAATCATTAGATTAAAAAGGTAATTATAATAATGACAAAATTATAAGATACATAAAAATAAATTTAACAAAAGTTCTCTATGAACATTTTTAATGAAAATTATTGATTTAGACACTCTTATTTCTAGAAATGGCAGGCTAGATAATTAAAACAAATTCTCTCACAGCAGACAATAGCAAGAATACTATAGTCAATATGAGACAATTCTGAAAAACATCAAAGAACTAATGACCTAGCAAAAAATTATTGGACTTAAATCTGACAAAAAATGAAACCTTGAAGAGATCAATTACATTAAAGTGTGCTTTTTTCTTGAAGACATTAGCTAATGAAAAAGAAACAGCAACAAATGAAAGATTAAATAAATTAGAAAAATTAAATAAAAGACCAGTGTTTGTCTGATGTCCACTCACCCTATAAACTTGTGTTCAAAATGACTGCAACCATAAGTTAAACACAATCTGAAGTCAATCATACCTCATTTGGGTTCCAGCATGGATTTGCATCTCCTGGATCCTCCTAAATTTAGAATTAAAGTGGTCCTAGAATGTTTTTCACATAGTCATAGAATAGAAAAATCTATTAAGAAATATTCCAACCAGGCATGGTAGCTGAAGCCCAGCAGTTTGGGAGGCCGAGGCGAGAAGATTATCTGATCTCAGGAGTTGGAGATCAGCTGGGGCAACTTGGTGAGACCCCGACTTTACAATAAATCGACAAATAAGCCAGGCATGGTAGTTCATGCCTGTAGTTCCAGCTACTTGGAAGTCTGAGGTGGAAGGATCTCCTGAGCCCAGAAGGAGGGGGCTGTGGTAGCTGTGAGAGTGCCATTGCACTCCAGCCTAGGTGACAGAGTGAGACTCCAACTCAAAAAATAAAAAAAAGAAATATTCCATATTTATTACCTAAAGTTATTCCTAGAAATAATCTTAAATATTATGATCAGCATACAAAAATAAATAACTGCACAATAATGGAAGGTTTATTTATGCATGAGAGCAAGAGAAAACAATAGACAACAGAAATACAATTACTCAGAGATGGGAAACATACACAAACTCTAAAGGTCATTGTCTAAGAGAGAGCAAAGGAAATTATTTACACTAAGCTTTGATAAGTTAAGAGAGCTTCATGTAATTTTTGAATGCCCAACTTGTTAAAGAGGCAAACATTGGAATGACAAAAATTATCCATCAAGTTAAACAAGACAAAATAGAATGATTAATTTAAACCAAATATACAAATACTTGTATTAAAACAAAAAGTACTGAATTCCTCAATAAAAAGACAAATATGGTCTGAAAGGATTTTAAAAAGAAAGGGAAAGAGATACATTGATATCTTCGATATAGGTGTATTAATCATTTATTGTTGTTTAAAATTGCACCAAAATTTAATGACTTCAAAAAACATACACTTGTTATCTGATAGTTTCTGTGGATCAAGGATCCAAGCATGATGTAGCTGGATCCTTCCCTCCATGGTCTCTCTTAAGGCTGTCATCAAGATATTGGCAGGGACTAGAGACTACCTTATCTGAAGATTCAACTGAGGAAGAATCTGATTCCACACTTACTCATGTGATTGTTGGTGCTTTTCATCTCCTTCAAAGAAGTTGAACTGGCTGGTAGCCTCTGTTTCTGGATGGTAAATCTTAGTTTTCTGTCTCTCCCTAGGGAAACTCACATCATGAAAGCTATTTTATCACAGCAAACATGTGAGAAAAGCCGGAGAGAGAGTTTAAGCAAGGCCGAACCTGATATTAGAGTGATATTCCATCACTTTATCTGTATTTTATTTCTAGCAGTTATTACTTATCCTCACTCAAGAGTTGGTGATTGGACAGGGGCATACATTCCAAAATATTGATCTGAGTGAAGTGACTTATGCCTATAATTCCAGCACTTTGTGAGGCCAAGGCAGAAGGATCACTTGAGGCCAGGAGTACAAGACAAGTACCTGGACCATGTAGTGAGACTCTCATCTGTAAAACAAAAACAAAAACAAAAATAATTAGCTGGGTGTTGTGGTCCCAGCTATTGGAGGACTGAGATGGGAGGATAGCTGGAGCCCAGGAATTCAAGACTGTGGTAAGCTGTGATATTGCCACTGCACTCCAGTCAGGGTGACAGGGTAAGACCCAGACTACACATACCAAAAAAAAAAAAAAAATATCCAGAATGTTGGAAGCAATATTGAAAGGACAAATCTTGAAAGAATGCCTAGTAAAATAAATATATTATCTGTTGAAATTAAAAGGAACAAAAATTTCTTTAAAATATCAGAACGTATGAAACCTAGGGGAAAAAGAACTTAAAATATAATGAGTGATTTCATAATAATAAAAGGGCATATTTAAAAAAATATATGTATCTAATAACATGATCCCAGAATACATAAAAACAACATTTACTACATGTACAAAAAGTATATACACAAGTACATTGAATAATTTTAAACTTCCAATTTTTACAAATTTATAGATGAAATAGACAAAACAAAATAGTGATTACATAGTAGATTTGAATAACAAGATTTTTAAAATCATCTCAATATAAATATACAAAATTTTACACTTAACAGATTTCAAATGCATTATTAAGTACACATGCAGACAAGAAGAAGAATAAAATTATGGACTTTGCATCACCTTGGATGGATTAAGAGTTCATAATACTCAGTGATTTATCTCAGAAACAAAGAACTGAGTACCGCATGTTTTCACTCATAAGTGGAACCTGAACATTTACCATAATACATATTTAATACAATTAATACAATAATGCCATATTTTGTAAATGGCTGTAACGGGATAGTCAAGGGAGGGAGGGAGGGCACATAACATCAATAAGGGTCTCAAACCAGGTAAATTGGGGACCAAAGGGAGGCCAAAATTTTACCTGTATGATGAGCACTTGCATACCTAATACTGAATTGTACTCACATCTTCAAAATAAAAAAATTGAAAAGCAAATGGAACACATACTAAATCAAATAATATAAGTCATATGATTATATTCTCTATCAGGTAATTTGGATGAAAATAAATAATAAAAAAGTAATTCAAAAATTACCATATCTTTGGAAATTAAGAATTACACTTCTAAGTATCAAGTGAGTCAAAAAATAGATCTTATTGAAAATTACAAAATAATTTGAACTGAACAATGATAAAAATACTATATACCAAAAGTTGTGTCATAAAAAGAATATTGAAACTTACATTCTTAAATTCAGGTAGTGGAAAAGAAGAAAAGCTAATTATAAATTATCACATAAAAAATTAAATAATTGGAAATTAATTCCATATCAATAAATGCAAAAAATTTTATAATATTTTGCATCAAGTAATATTAGCAACATAATAAAACTAAGAAAAAGAAACTTTCTTATTCCAACAAAGGTTATCTATAAAAAATATCTAGTGAAAGTACATAATTGAGAAATGTTGAGTTTTCTTTTTGACATTTTGACTATGACAGGCCACTATCATTTTTATCCAACTTTATGCTGAAGATACTAGCCATCATAGAAGTAAATTGATAAAATTTGTAAAAGAAGCAAATTGTTATCATTTTCAAATGTTTTGCATTCAGATATAGTGAAAAAATCATATACTATTAGAATTAATAAGTTCAGAAAATTTGCTGAATATAAAATCAATATATAAAAACCAATGTGTTTTTTTTCTCTAAATACCAGCAACAATCATTGTGAAATGGGATTTAACCAACAGCATTTGCAATATTTACAAATATAAGTAAAATCATTCTGGGAAAAATTAAACAAAATTTTTTTAACAGATATCAAAGTAGCTTTTATTAATGAATAGGTGTACCATGTTCATGGATAGTAAAGCTGAATTTGTGCGTGTGTGTGTGTGTGTGTGTGTGTGTGTGTGTGTGTATGCACATGTGCATCTATGGGTGTCTGGTAACTTGTCAAACTGATTCTATAATTCATATGGAAATACGTGTTTGGATTTAGAGCTGTGAATCTGTTGACCAAACACTCTCATTATGCTAAAAGTTTTATGGAGAATAAGATGCTACAGAGCAAATTGAGAGTATTGGAAAGCTTCTTCCTTAAACTACAGTGTTTTAGAGAACTCCTGTCATTGGTTTCTATTTGTGTAAATACTTTCTTATTTAGAAGTAGTTTGAAATTTGGCAAATAGAAGTTCTCATGGATGGTCATTTTAGGGCTCTGAGTCATTCAAGAATCTGAGTCCTGGATAGAAATGTCTAACCAATGTTGTCCTTTCTATGTATTGCCTGTCTTGCATCTGCCATGTGAAAGTCTGAGGAAATATTTCTATTAAGTGCACATTGATTTCAAAACCTTGGTTTGCTTTTAATGTGAAAAATTCTGTTCAGGTTCTCTCATTGATTAGTCACAGACTATTTAGCTAATAGCCTAACAATGGTTCTCTAATATGACTTTATTCTTTCACTGGAAATTGGTATTTCATACAGGGAAGCTTAACAAGCAAGAATGGAGAAAGGGGCTCTTCTGTTGCCTTATGATAGCTAGCAATTGTAAATGAAAAGAATTATGAACCAGAATCCCCAGCCCACCACTAAAATCTGAAACTTCTTTGTAACTTCCTTCTTATCGCCATCACCAAACCTTGAGTCTACTCCCAAAGGACATCTCAAGTCTGCCTATGTCTCCCCATCACTACAGCCTCCATTCAAGTCCATCATCACTTTCTTAAACATTTTCAAGAGCATCCTAAAAAGTTTTCCTGTTTCTACTGCCACTCTCCCATTAACCTGCTTTCTACACAGAATTCAAAGTCATATTTGGGAAATTAAAAAAAAAAAAAAACCCTTCTCATAACTCCTATTTAAATTCCCATTTCACTTCCAACCCAAATTTAAAAACATGTAGAGCTACAAGACTGTACATGATCTAGCTACAATCTATCTCTCCAAACACTACACACATCCCCTTTTTAGGGGTCAATATATTATTATATTCTATCTATACCAATATACTTTTATTTAAACATACCAAGCTCATTCTCATATCAGACTTGTTAACTCCCATTCGTTTTTCAAGTTCCAGCCCAAATATATCACTTCCTCAGAAAGGATCTCCCCCACAATCCAAATAGTCTCTTCCCTTATTCTTTCTTATAGCACTGTTTTTTTGTTGTTGTTGTTTTTTGGGGGTTTTTTGCCAGTATGTGTCACAATTTGTAGTTATATATTAATTTGTCTAATACTATCTGAAATATTTCTCTCTCCCACTAGACTTGAAGCTACTAGAGGGCAGAACAATAAAATATTTATTTATTTTGACTTACCACTATATACCCAATATGCCTAGAAATAGTAGACAGTGAATAAGTATTATCAAATTAATTAATTAGTTCAATTATTTGTATGACCTCAAAAATTAACTTACTTTCTCTGCTTTCTAGCTTATTCAAATTTATCTCATGATCTACTATTTTATAGAACATTAACAGGACATTAATAGATAGTTGTGAGAAAAAAATGATATGAGATTTTTTTTATTTATACAAGATCCCACTCATTGCTGTTTGAAGAACAAATTGTAGAGAGACAGGAGGAGACAAAGAAACTTAGGATGAATGTGGAGATAGCGGTGAATAGAGATGTCAATAGATGTGGCACTTGCTTTGTAGTAAAATCAAGTTGGATTTGAAGAAGAAGAAAAGGGAACAATTAAGAATTCAGAATGTTAACTTTGGCAGCTGAATGGCCATTTATTTGGACAAGGACAACAAGGGAATGAACATGTTTTAAGGGCATGTACCATTTAAAATGACTTCTAGACAACCATAGAATGTGTTAAGAACTTTTATTATCTTCACATCTTCATTATCCTGGAATCATTCCAGCCACACTGGTCTTCTTTCCTCTTCTTGAAGAAAGTAAATTTATTTCTTCTAAGACTGACTTCTCTCCATGATCATCACTGGACTGGCTTCTTGACATTCAGTTCGCAATACAAAAGTCGTCGCCACAGAGCAGCCTTCCTGGACCATATAAAGTCTCTAAAGCTCATTGTCATCTCCACAGTAGCTCCTTTTATGCCATCTCTCACTATCAGATGTGTTCCTCATTTGTTTATCTATTGTCTGTGCCCACCCCTTTAAATAATATCTCCATAAGAGCAGAAACAGTGCTTGTTATAATAGAAGGTGTTCATAATACTCGTGGAGTATGGGGATACACAGATAAGCAACCTGGAAACACCTGAGAAGTTGGTTGACCTTCCCAGGGAACAAGGGAGGGTCGTTCTCTCTGAGAAGAGATGACAGAAACCCGTGCACATTTTTACAGATGCAGGAGCAATGATCCAGAGTTTCTCTGATTTATCTTGCAACAGATGTTGTTTCTGTGCTCTGACCTCTGTCCTGGGGACAGCGATTTAGAAAATGAACGGGTGGCAGCACATGATTATGCCATATACACTTATTTAATTGAAATGATCTCATTTTGTAATAGAGACTGCAAACTGGGAGGAAACCCTGAGTGGCAGCTTCTGCTGTCCTTGGGCCCTTCACCCGGACTCTGGGCTCATGGATGATTCTTTGTTAATCTCTTTTCAGTCTTTCTTGGCATTTTTTCCTTCTCGCTGTTTCTCCCCTGTGACTTTGAAACTACTTTTCTGTCTCCCCCAGCAGTTAAATTTTAATTATCCTCTTCTTCACAATCTCATGGCATTGCAAGTATTTTACTTACATAAATTCTGTTGAGGGATCTGATTTCAGGCGTCCTGCTAAAGGCTGTGCACAAGGATAGCCTCAGCCCATGCTTAGAACCTACCTCCCTCATTGCTCACCTGAATTCTCAAGCTCTAGAAGTTCATGAATTTGTCCTGAAATGTCTGTAACCTGTAGTGTGTTCTTTACCTGCATGTGCCATAAATGATATGGTAAAGTTAGAGCTCTTACTTTCCACTTCTTCTAGAATTTCAGGGTCTTTCTCTATCCTCCTATTATTTCTTTTTTTTTTTTTTTTTTACATAAAGCAGTATCATAGTTATTTATTATTATACACTATTGTATACTTTATGTAATTGTACATGCTAGACTTTTATATGATTGGCAGCACACTAGGTTTGTTTACACCCACACAACTACAAACACCTGAGTAATGTGATGGATATGATGACACTAGGGAGTCCTCCTATTATTTCTAATGCCTCTCTATGAACCCAGACTACCAGCTAATGCAGAAAAATAAGAACGGTTAATTTCTATAGTGATTGTGAATTTCAATCACAAACACAGATGTGCAGATAATAAAATTTTCTTTTAATGTATTCAAAGATGTTCAAGCACATAGTTTTCAGAGTCAAGTAGCTCATAACATATATAACACAAATAGCATACTGTTCCACCTCTCTCACCTCTAGTCCCACCTCAAAATATTGGCCATTTCCAATCTGTCTAGCTGATTTTTCCTGCAGTAATTACCCACATATTTCTATAAAGCAACTATTTACTTTTGCTTCTTGATTTTTCCATTTTAGATAGTATCCAGTTCAATGATTTCTTAATGTGTAAGATGAAGATTCCCCCCCCTTTTTTTTTTTTTGAGTTGGAGTCTCACTGTGTCACCCAGACTGGAGTGCAGTGGCTGCTCCTGGCCACCGCAGCCTCGACCTGCTGGGCTCCAACGATCCTTCCACTTCAGCCTTCCAAGTAGCTGGAACTACAGGCGTGCGCTACCATACCTGGCTAATTTTTTATTTTATTGTAGAGATGAGGTCTCGCCAAGTTACCCAGGTGGGTCTCGAACCCGCGTGTTCAGGCAATCCACTCACCTCAGCCTCCCAAGGTGCTGGATTACAGGCTGAGTCACCGAGCCCCTGGCTTTTTTTTATTATTATTATTAAAGAGATTCACTTTCTGTTGTCCAGGCTGGAGTGCGGCGGCATGATCATAGTTCACTGTGGTCTCAAAATCCTGGGCTCAAGCGATCCTCCCTTCCACTTTAGTTTCCCGTATAGCTATGACTATAAGCATGTGCTGCCATGCCCAGCAATTTTTTTTTTTCTTATAAAAATAGGGTCTTGCTATGTTGCCCAGGCTGGTCACAAACTCCTGGCATCCAGCAATTCTCCCACGTCAATCATCCAAAGCACTAAAATTAAAGATATGAGACAACATGTCCAGTCATATTTAGCCTTTTTAAAGCACAACACCAATGTGAGCATCTGCATGCACAGACACACCTCCTTTTCCCAAAAAAGTATTGTTTTCTGTGCATTTTAATAATAATTTTCTTTTTAGAAATTGTTTACCCTGGAATTAATAACTTGTCTGCTTGTCTCCATTTAGATACTTAAGTATTGTTAATTAATCTATCCTCGACCTCCCTAAAAGAAGGATAAAATTCCTTTTAACATATTGATTTTTTAAAATTGAAGACATCCTCTAAGAGCTTTCTGTCTTCCTCCTTTAATAAGCTAGGCCTGTGCATAACTGTTCCCCTGAGAATTTTCTTTATAACCATCCTGGGAATTTGCTTGTTCATACTTTAGTGTGTGTCTTCTGGGTCAGATATTTCTTTGCTGGTATAGGAGCTGAGGGACAAGTTTTCCTTCACCCTCTGACGATTCACTGAGAAATCAACTGGTAAAAGGCAGATTAATTGAATAAAAGGCATACAAATGTATTAACAGGCATAAGGGCAAGAATCATAGAATGATTACCCCAACTCCCCAGTGAGGTTCAGAAGCATATATACAATCTTGAGGTTACTGAAAAAAATGGGACTTGGGTCATGACAAAATAAGTTATGGGAGGGGGTAAAAGAGAGCTGGCTAGCAAAGTTTGTCTTATAACATAGATGAAATTTTACAGGCAGCATCCCTTAGAAAGAAGAGATGGTAAATATTTGTTTTCAGACCTTTAAAGGTGTCAGACTCAGTTAATCTTCCTGGATCTGACTGCCCCAATGCAGAACCTCTACAAATGGCAAATCCCTCCACATTTACCACCAACAAAGGTAGCTTTGAAGGAATATTTCTGTTTGCAGGCCCTCTGAACAGCCATCTCAAAGTATGTTTAAATAGCACATTTTGGGAAATATTTGTGTTTCCTTCACTGGAATCCATTTCTTCCCTTTCTTGGTTCAATTTGTTATTTATTAGAGTTTATCTTCCAACAAATATTTCATGGGAAGTAACTGTTTGAGAACTCTGAAGACATTATTCTTCCCTTTCACTTAATTGATGGTTTAAGTGCAAATAGGATTACGAGTAAAAAATCGTTTTTCCCACATAATTTTGAAGATGCTGCTCATTTTCTTCTGAACTCTTCTATTGCCAGAAAAAAACAATGATAACAACAACAAACTCTTGTTTCAATTGCCTCTTGCAAAGTAGCAAACTGCCTCAGATTTTAGTGCTTGAAACCATGATTGATCATCTCTCACTATTCTCTGTGTTGGTTGGCAGTTCTCTTGCTGGATTCACACACTCAATCTCACATGATGCACCCAGCTGAACCATGGCTTGGGACAGGACTCAATTGGGAAAATAAGATGACTGGGTCTTTCTCTCCTCGTGGTGTTTCTTCCTTTGGAAGGCTTGTCTGGACTGGGCTTCCTTACATGGGGTCAGCAGTGTTCCAAAATGACAAGACCCCTAACACAATAGCAGCTTAGTCATTGTCATCATTTGCTTGCATCACATTTGCTGATGCCCCATTGGCTAGAACAAGTTCCATATCAAGCCTAGAGTCAGTTTTAGAGATGATTACACATGAACATAGGTTCTGGGAGATGTGATTCACCTGACAACTTTAATGTAACAATCTACAACATATGCAAAACATACTCATGACTCCTAAAAATTCATCAAATCATAACACCGAGGTTAAAGTTCATGATCTTATTACATACCTTAGTCTCAGATGTAGATTAGGTTCAGTGGATGTGTTCCTCTATGATTCAGAAATGTGTGAATTAAAAAGACATGATCAGCCGGGCTTGGTGGCTCAGCCTGTAATCCCACGCCTTTGGGAGGCTGAGGTGAGTGGATTGCCTGAGCCCGCGGGTTCAAGACCCGCCTGGGCAGCGAGACCTCCGCTGTACAAAAAATCAACCGGGCATGGTAGTGCATGCCTGTAATTCCAGCTACTTGGAAGGCTGAGGGGGAAGGATCGCCGGAGCCCAGCAAGTCGAGGCTGCGGTGGCCGGGAGCGGCCACTGCACTCCAGTCTAGGTGTCAGAGTGAGACTCCAACTGGAAAAAAAAAAAAAGACATGATCTCTGCCTTCCACACATCTATACATGATGGTGAGGTAAGGACTGGATACCTGTAATATACACTATTTAAAATGGGGAGGGACAAGAAGAACACAGAGGTCACTGGTCCATAGCAGTTCTGAAATCTAGTTTATCACCTGTCAGAGGCTCATGTTTTGCCACAAATACTTTTTATTGATTAGGCTAAATTCTATCCTTTTGAAGTAGTTCTCTGATTTAAGGTTTTCCATGTTTTTTCATTTCGTCTTACAGGATTCTTCCCTATGAAGCACCTTTTCCTTTTCATATGACATGGGTCATGTTTTCAACTGAGCAGTTTTCTCAGTCTTCTTCTTGCTTGCACAAAGTTGAAAGACCCAGAGACATCTTTGTTTTTTGAGTAATTTCTACTCCTTGTATTCCAAATGTATATAATGCCTTTGAAAACTTTGTGGGCCTTCTCTAGATCTAATTGTAATTCATTCCATGACCCAAGTGTCTACACCCATGGTACTTTTTGAGAGAACCATGGGCCATGAGTACAGCTGCAAGTGTAACACTTTCAGTTTTAGATGTGCTTTTTTCTAACTAGGAGCATCTACTAAGTGAGGGTCTTTTCAAGGTCTTAACAAAAGATCTTATGAATACATCCTTGATTTACTCTTTACCCTGAGGCCATTTCTTATTTTGAGAGTCTTTTGCCAGCTAGAGAGCCTGAAAATGTGAAACAGTTTTATTTTCCAACCCAGTGAGTCTGAATTGGAAATTCTTCTTGCATACTGAATAGTTCTCTCTTTAGCTCATATTTATCTTCCCATATCTTATTATACAGAGCTAGCAGAAGCCAATTGGCACTTTCAATATTCTGCCTAGAAATTTTATCTGTACACATAGGTTAATTTGATACATTTTCTATTTTCCAGCAGTTTTGCCACTTGTTTCATGACTATAAAATGTGGGTCATTGTCTATTAAGCCTCCAGTGTCATTGTTACCAGTGTACTCCTAGTCTCCATATGTAAACTCTTCACTACTCTGTCTGCCTATACTGCTGTCCCTTCCTAAAGCCAACACTGGACATGCCCTATTTTCAGACCCCTTCCTGTTTTAGTTGTTTATTGCTGCAAAACCAGGCATAATAAAATGGGATAATATATAACTATGAAAAACACCATACAAATCTGAGAAACGATATTATCACTATTATTTCAGAGGACATTTAATCTGAAGATATAAAAATTGTTCTGTTCTGTGAGAATGGTAGACAAGGTAGACAACAAGCTATTGATATTGTTCACTGATTTTTGGAAATGTGATACTTGCGAGTCCAATTAGCAGCTTTCAGTGTTTTCCATCTCAAACAAAAGACATACTGCAACACAACTGAGTAAATGACACTTTATTGCAAGACGTGTTTTTTAATTGAAGAGCTGATTAAAAATGCATTGCCTAGAATTTAGGAAAGATGAGTTAGACTGCCTTTGCTCCTGTGAGTGCATTTCTGTATCAAATAACAAGCAGGGGTTTAAAAGGACTGGTTTCCATTGTCATTTCTGATACCGAGCTGTGTGACCTTTGGCAGGCACCTCATTGCTCTAGCCAGTGTTCTCAATGTTCTCATTTGTAATGTGGCAAGGTTAGGCCATCTGCTCTTCATCATTTCTCCTAACCTTAACAGTCAATGACAGAATAATTTGAGCTTTTAAACAAATCTTCTCCATCTGGAAATTGGACTTAGCATCAAAAGAAGACACAATTTCAGTATTTGAGAAATCTCCTGAGACAATTTTTATAAAATATCTTGAGTTATTTTAGGTGAAGTACCATGAAAATCTCAGGCTTTTGTTACTAATAAGTTTGATCCAAGGTAAACTAGTAGGGGTAAATCACTTACTTCCTTAAAATATGTTGATCACCCCTCAGTGATGAAAGTGATTCAGATAATTAATCCAGCAACAATTCAATTTCATGAACGAGTGAGTGTTCAAAGTGCTGGGCATGTGCTGGAGAAAATGTCCACCTATTAAGCATAGATGTAGATTTGCACATGACAATCTGTATCTATAGTTGTTTACTAATTTATTTTTATTCTAAGAGAAGTTGAGCGCAGACAAGCTAGAAAACACACATCAGAACATATTCTACAGCGATTAGAAAATCTCTAAAGATATAGGAGAGAGCATCCTTTCTGCTAAAATATAAATGCCATTCCCTAAATTGACAGTGTAATTTAATTTTGAGTAGTTTAATTATTTACTAGATGATTATAGCTTATCAGATGAACACTCAAACTCAGAAATGAAAAGATCAATACCACCTCTAAATCTTAATAAATTTAACATCAGTTTAAACATCAACAAATAGTTGGATTCTCTTTTGGGCTGCACCACTAGAAAAATATGCAATTTGGAGCAAATAACTTAACTCCACTGAACTTTATCTTTATAGGTTACTGAAGAATAAAATAGTTAATAAACGTGCATTTTTTGTAAACTACAAACTACTGTTAAAAATTGAGAGCTTATTTTCATTCATAGTGTTATTGCTAACTTATGTCATTTATTGTTTTCTTCAATACACAAACTAGAACAAATGTTAAGCAAGTTTTTTATTCCATATACACTGATATTTTGTAAAGTTGGTAGACACAAATATTTGCTTAATTTATTCCAAATATATTATACAGAGAGTATGTTATATATAGCATATTTCATCATATTAATAAAATATATAATATAATATATTGATACAATACTTTGTATTAATTAATATATAACATGGATATATTATATAATAAACAACATATATGGCATAATATATGTTGACATATATCATATAGATTGATTTATAATATTAATATACTACACAATATAGTATGTTCTATTAATTATATATTGCATATGGTCTATAAAATAATATATGTTTATAGAGAGAAATAATCATTTCTTTTAAAAATGTGCTACATGGTAACTGATTTTTTTTCTCTTTTTTGAGTTGGAGTCTCACTCTGTCACCCAGACTGGAGTACAGTGGCACACTACTAGGCTCAGGTGATCCTTCCGCCTCAGCCTTCCAAGTAGCTGGAACCACAAGCATGTGCCACCATGCCCAGCTAATTTTTCTAATTTATTGTAGAGATGAGTTCTCACCATGTTGTTCAGGGTGGTCTCATACCACTGGGCTCAAACAATCCTCTTGCCCCTGCCTCCCAAGTTGCTGGTATTACAGGTTTGAGCCACTGCATCCAGTGTCATTGTAACTATTTCACAATGTAATAACTAATTTCCTTAAGCTAGACTTAAGTGCAGGAATAATAGTGAATCTTCCCCAGATACGAAGACTTCTATTATTTCCATTAGCTACTCATTTACTTGGCAATTTTTTTCATTAGTTTCTCATTTAAATGCATTCTGAATTTCAAAATTAATAAGTGTATTAATAGGTTTTACACACACATTAATAGTTTTTATACACAAATTATTATTAATATTTTTGACTATGTTGATGTGGTAGATTCCGAGAAATTTCTGGAATTGATGAGTCAAAGTTACAAATTTGATACAAATTGACAAACGATTTTAAGAAATGTTTGCAAGTTTACAATTTGTGCTCTTACAGGCAGAATGAGAGAACTCGTTACATAGGGCATGCTTTCCAATATTGAGTAAGATGTTTCCAAAGTTATTTCTAATTTGCAATACAAAAGCAGTCATTTATTGCTTTAATTACGTAGACTTTTATCATTACAAACCTGCCCCATCCCAAACAGTAGCCACCAGACATATAAGTTAAATTAAATTTCACTAAAATTAAGTAGAATTAAAAATTCTGCTTCCCTGCAGCCCCAATAGCAGTGCCGAATAGCCACATGTGGCCGCAATACTGAACAGCACAGAAAAGGACATCGTTATTGCACACATTTCTGCTGCCATACAGGCTAGATTTTATTTTTATAAATTAAGTAGCTATGATTATGCTATTTCAATTACAATTGACAGACACAGCCGTACAACTCAAACCTGCTTAGAAAAATAAAAATAAAGACCTTTTTCTGGCTCATTTCACAGGCGATCAAGGTAGATATGACTTCTCAGGCATGTTTTGGTACATGATTTTAAGCAATGTTTCTCTTTTTGTCTCTCTTTTGCCCCCCTACAGAAATCAGTAACCTATTTTTTTCTTAAATTTTATATTTTCAAATTTTCACATTCTCTGTTTGGTGGCAAAGATGACATCTTGTAGTTTATATCATTCTAATTATTTTCATTAAAAAAAAATTTTTTTTTTGGTAGAGACAGAGTCTTACTATGTTGCCCAGGCTGGTATCAAACTCCTGGACTCAAGCGATTCTCCTGCCTTAACATCCCCAGGTGCTGGAATTACAGGCATGAGTCACCGCACCTGGTCTTATGGTTTACCTCATTTTCACAGGCAATTCTCTCATTAGCAACTTGATCTGACTTATTTTAATCATATAAATTAATCATATAAGGGCTTATTTAAAAACTTATTATAAAAATTATTTATAGCACTCAATTTTCCCATTCAGAGCATAGTAATGTCTTGTGTGTCTATGTCTGTTTTATGGATCCTAGAAATATTTTTGTTTGTTTTCTTATACTCTGCACAAAAATTTCACAAAATGTATAACTAGGTACTTCATATTTCTACTTTCGTTTTGGATGTGGTCATGTTTGTTTTTTTTTTTCTAAAAGCTTTTTGCTAATTTCTAAGAAAATTATTAAATTTTCTGTATCTATATTTTATCTGGTTAGTTTGATTAACTAACTTATTGAGTCTAATAGTTTTTCAGTTGATTCTCTTAGGCTATCTAAGAGATAACCTAAGTACAATCTTTGAATTACAAATGGACTGCTTTTTAGTTTTTAAAATAACTCAAGTTGTATTTGTCCTTGTCTTTTTTAATTCACCAGGACATTCTGAGCCATTTTTAAAATTTTGAATTAAAACTCATTCACAATGCTTGCAGTTTTTTACTTTGAAAAAAGTCACAATTGAAAATATTTAATGCAAATTTTAAATGAGTTCCTAAAAATTTTACTTGGCCATATGAGGAATAATTGAAGCTCTTTGATGTAATTTTGTAAGAAAAATTATAGCTAGATTTGCACTTTTTTTTCTTCTTGTTGCATGACTAAACAGGAAGAAGGTAGAGTTGGCAAGCCAGCATTTATTCAGCTTCATCCTGCCCAGTCTCAGGACCACAATGACCCGAGGATCAGCTGGTTCTGTCTCCTAGCCACCTCATGCGTGAGGGTTTTCCAGGCTCCTGAGCGGGCCACCGAAGACGCAGCATCCAGCGGATGGATGGTCCTGAGTATCTTTCCTTCGTCTCACCCTTTCTTTTTCATTCAGATCTTCTCTAGACTGTCTTTAGTGGGGACAGGCCAGGCAGATTCCTGGTCAAATTTTGCTGACCATCTGGGTTGTCAGTATTCTTTCTTTTTTTTTTTCTGTGTTGGAGTC
>NW_007252255.1:853521-860440 GCF_000164805.1 Carlito syrichta | reverse complement strand
TCAAAAAATAAGCTGGGCGTGGTAGCGCACGCCTGTAGTTCCAGCTACTTGGAAGGCTGAGGAGGAAGGATCGCTGGAGCTCAGCAGGTCGAGGCTGCAGTGGCCGAGAGCGGTCACTGCACTCCAGTCTGGGTGACAGAGTGAGACTCCAACTCAAAAAAAAAAGAATACTGACATATAAGGAGCAAAGATGTCAGTATTCTTAATATCTACATCTTTACTCCTTATATGAAGGGCTGAAATACTGGCATGGCTGGGTACAGTAAGAGTTACCATCTGTGGGAGGGACACACATTGTAGGGGGAGCCTCAGAAACTCTTGTTTATCCCCTATTTATCCCACACTTTCATGCAATTCGTTGCATAGAGGAGCTTTACCACTGGAGAGCATCTGTAATGACTAAAATTGCCAGTTTATTTATTGTCTACATAGGCTCTGCTTCAGGGCATGCGATAGTGATAGTATGTATACCCTCACATCCAGGAAGACTTCCAGCCTCTACAGTGCAGCATCATGGTGTCTCTGGACTTGGATTGTTTTGTAAATGCCTTCAAATTCACTTTTCACTTCCAAATCACCAATATTTGAAAATATATGATATGTTGTTTGTTTAAAAATATAATACAGACAGAACTGGTCAGTAGACATATATATATATAGTCCAAGGTCGATGTATATCCTCCTTGGACTTACATTGAATTTGTGGTGAACAAATGTACTTTTGCAAGTTTTAAAGTAACATAAAATGTTTAGCTTAATAATCTATTTTTAGCTGTCGGTGTTAAATTAAGTTTAGCCTACAGCTGCCCTCTTACATATTTCAAGTTCAGCCTGAAGGTTTCTCATTTATGGTTGGATGAGCTACCTTTCCCGTGTTGTAGGTATCCTTGGACTAACATGCTTGGGTCCTTCTGGCTTCTGTCTTACATATGTGATTCTAATTTCAGATTAAAGTGCATAGTGCTCTTTTAATTTATGTTTGATTGAAGGTATGCATCAGTTTTATTCTGCTAGCTTAAGTTTCAATCTTCCACTTGTTCAGCATCCGACTGTGGTAGAGTTAGAAGCAGTCTGCAATTCCTTTGTGAGCCGAGTTTTAAGAAAGTCAGCACAAGCTGTATACATTACCCATGAATAATTTTTTCTGCTACTGTTTAGTTTCTTAAATTAAAAAAATATATATATATATATATATTCTTGGAGGGCCAGTATCCCAAGACGGATGACTGCTCTATTCATGCCCTTTTGTAGGGCACACAGGTGATACATCCACTCTATGAGAGGATCTGGGATGCTCTTCATCATTATTTGTTTTTGTTTACTTTTTTTTCTGCATGGTTGTATTTTGGCTCATTTTACCATCAGTACAAATTCTGAGATCCCCAAGAAGAAACAGGCAATAAAAGAGTGTTCAAAAATTTTTTGCCCCTCTTGTTTTTTGGAGCCATCTGGCATATTTTGACATGCAGGAGAGTAAGTGAGCTATCTAGTCCAAGAACATATTTTTTAGTACCTACACACAGAGAAGATATACTTAAGGGAAGTATTGCCCATTCTTGAATCTATTGTCCATTTTTATCTTTAAGGTACTGTGTTGGTAGACTATATGTTAATATGCATTTATGAGTATTTTTATGAGATGGGAGGAAAACTATTTGCCATGCTAAATAAAAGTAGTCTTTAATTTGTTGAGTAATATGAAGCACTGGTAGAAACTTCTATTGATTGGAAGCTTCTGTTTTGTCAGTATGAGATTTATTTTGGTCTTGGAGATAACCTCTAAAGGCAGGATGAGAGAGCAAGGAGGAATAGAAAAGAAATCATTTTCACTTTTGTGGCATCTAAATCTAATGTTTTTCAAAGTCATGAAACTGCATCAGCAGTTTAATTTGATTGGCACAGATGTGAAAGTGGAACAATCCTTGGCCTTAGGCTATACTCCTAGATATCATTTATTCAACAAATATTTATGGTGTGTCAGGTTGTGTATTCCTCATTAAGGACAAAAATGGTGAGAAAGACACTTGGATTCTGCCTTTTTTGGGTTATATATCTTAATGAGGAGATATACCAAAAGCAAAAATAATGCAGCAGCATTAGTAAGGAACGGTCAATTGAATAAATGCATTGGCAAGGTACATTAAGTATTCTGAATAAAAAAATAGGTAAGTTTTTAATAATAATGAACAGGAAACTATTTTCGATTAGGTAGGTAGAGGAAGCTCTCTTCAAGAGAATGCTATTTAAACTGAGAGTCACCTATGAGAATGAAATGTAGTTGAATGAAAGGTCCATATAAATCATTAATAGCACAGAAGATGACAGCATTCATAAAGGCCTAGAGGAAAGAAAAGCATGAAATTCTGTGTTTGTGAGTCAGAAGTAGAGCCCGTAAAGCTGGAGAGGCATGACCACACAGGAAAATGACAAGAAATGAGGGAAGTGAGATAGGCAGGTCATGGTAAGAAGTCACAGTAAAACGCAGCCATAAAAAAAGAACAAAATCATGAATTTCACAGCAACCTGAATGGAACTAGAGTCTATAATACTGAGTGACCTCTCACAGAAACAAAGATCCGAGTATCACATGTTCTCACTCATATAATGGACCTTAAATATCCAATGCAATACTATACGAAAATGACTGACAGTACTGGGAAACTATGGTGGGGGGAGGGAGATGGGATTAACAGTAGCAAGTATCTGTCTGGGAATGGGGAAACACCCCATATCAACAGGGTGCCTGAATGAAATGCAATTGTATACCTAACCCTTAACTGTACCCCACAACTTCATAATAAAAAATAAATAAATAATTTTAAAAAAGAAGTCACAGTAAAAAGTCATGGAAGGGTACAATTTCTTACTCTTACCCATAAAAAGGATAAACAAGCATTGCAAGGATTTATATAGGATAGTAACATAATCTTTTTGTGATACAGGAACATTGATTTTACTGTTAACTGGAGAAGGAATTAGAGAAAAGTAAGTTAGGAGCCCTGTTAGGAGGCTTCTGCAATTATCCAAGGGGGACTAATAGTAACCTGCATTAAGATGATAGAAACTAAGATAAAAAGCAGAGGTCAGATTCCAAATACATTTTGGAGACATCATTGATAAATTAATTAAGAAAAATAAGAATTGATGTAATTATCCAAGAGGAAAGTATAAGGAAAAAAAGAGAAAATGATCCTGCGATCTGGGAAACTCCATGCCCCAGAGATTGGGTAGGAGAGTATCTAGAAAATGAACTGTGAAAGAATGGCTGGGTAGGTCCAGAGTTCCCTAGTGTGGTGTTATAATATATCTATTGGTTTCTGTCCATGGTTCCTGACTCATACTCCAACAGACCTTGTTACAGTATTTTCTTATAAAGTTGGGGTGCTTTAGGCCTCAGAAGCAGGCTTTAGGAACCAGAATCTCTCTCTAACCTTCTCCTGTTCTCCTTTTTCCTGCCCAAGATAGGACTCTAATCTGATTATGGATCAAAAGATCTTCATCTCAGAGAGGATCCTACCCCATTCTCTGGAGGAAGGAATGCTCTACAGAGAGACCCTGTTGAGATTGGACCATACCCATTTTGTTCAATCACATTTTGACAATGATCATGGACAATCAATTAATTCTCCATAAATAATGGACAATCATGCTTCAATCATGGACAATCAATTAATTCTCCATAAAAGGTACAAAGGACAGGCTTTGGGGAACTTCTGGAAAGTTGAACATGTAGAGGCTGACAGAAAGGCAAAGAACACACTACGTGATGGGACAGTTGTGCTCTCCAATTGCAAAGGGAACAGAAGTTCCTGAACTTGGGATCTTCCAGACCTTGCTCTGTGTCTGTTTTTACCTGGAAGTGTTTCACTAAGTTCTACGAGTATCTCTAGCAAATTAATTGAATCCACGGAAGGAGTTATGGGAACCCCAAATTGAAGTCAGTCGGTCAGACGTTCCAGAAGCCCAGACGTGCAACTGGGAGAAGGAGGGGAAAGTCTTGGAGACTGAGCCTTAGCCTGAGGCATCTGACAATATTTCCAGATAGACAGTGTCAGAATTGAATTGGAGGACACCTAGCTGGTGTCCGCTGTTTGATGGTGGGGAGAAACTCCCACACATTTGGTCACAGAAATCTTCTCTACTGATGATTGTTGCAGTATATAAATAGAGGGCAAAGCATGACTTGAGAGAGTTTCCCCTAAAATAATTGGTGACTGAAAAGAGCAGATTTACAGGAGTAATTGGTACAAGAAAGTGCCAACTTGGGCTATTAATTGATGAGAGTATAGAAAAATGCAGACTGCACCTGTGGATAGAGAACCATGTAAAGGGGATAGAGAAATGTGGCAACAGCCATAGCTCAAAGAGCACATGGCCACACCAGAATCTAGCAAGGCAATGGTCAAGAGATTTCTTTTTTCAAGAATACTGGCTGTCTACTGATTAGAACGAGCAATTAGAAAGAGAGATTAATGTTATAGAGAGAATGAAACAACCAAGGAATTGAAATCCTTGGGAAGGTGAATGAGGATGGCACAGGTAAAAGGACTGGCATTTGATAAGAAGATGAACACAACCTTTTTAATTGATGGGCAGGGAAAAGAAAAGTTGTTGCACATATAGACAGATTATTGGTTTTGTGGAAGGAATATAAATTTGAACCTGATGCTTTGTATTTTCAATGAGAATGAGGGTGCATGTAGGAGTGGGATAGAAGTTTGAAAAACAAAAAGGTATGGAGACCCAGTACTGGGAGGACATAAATTTTTGCCTGTATATAGATAGTCAGTTGGAGTTTGAGATTACAAATGTAAAGGGAATCCACTCATGCTGTTTGAATCTTCCTGGAATGGATTAGAAATCATATTAAACCATTGTGATAAGGAAAGCAAACTGAGTCATCAGTGATCTTTACCATATGTTGACACCCGGCCCTGCCCTTGGTCACATCTGCCACTAACTCTTGAATTAGTTATTTCTTTGCTGGCACTTGTCTTGTGCCCTGGGACAGCTGGGCTTGGCTACTTGGCATGCTGCTTTTGGGGAAATGCCCATTCTTAATCCCAAAGTTCCAAAATAAGGCTTTGTCTGAAAAATATTGTCAGTATCTATTGACCTACTTCTCCAAGAAACCCTCAAAGATCCTAATATATGGATATTATCCTCTCCTCTCCCTGATAGTTTTTGCATGTGTTTGTCAAAGCACTTATGACATTTCACCAATATTTGGCTCCTGCCAACAATACTCCTGCTTCACATGCCATACTGGCTCTCTCCTTGAGACTGTGCCATGTTTCTTCCTGTCTTGAGTCTGTAGCAAATGTTGATTTCTTTACTCTAAATGCTAACACCCAATTATTTTGCTGGGTAAATATATTCATAAAAACGTCTTCCTTAACTTTTCCTACTAGTTTATGTATACTCTAATTCAAAAATATTTATTACTTTTCCATAGCAGTGGACAATATTTTCTTACTCATAGGTATCTCAAAGCTTAGTTATGTCACTTGCTTTTTATCAATGAAATGTGAGTAGAAGAGACACTTGTCACTTCCAGGTGGAAGCTTTAAGAACTGGCACTTTGTTCACATACCCTCTATCTCCTCCACCCTTTGAGATCTTGGACATATGTGTCAATGATGAAATATCCATCAGGATCCATCTTTGACTGACTATGATGAGCAGCACACAACTATAATTTACTTATACCAGATATGTAATATGGGCAAGAAAGAAACTTTTCAAAAAGTAAATTGTTTGGCTCTTTAGATTTTTGGTACTATAGCATAACTCACTCTAATTTACAGAAATTGGTACCAATAGGGAAATATATCCAAAACAATAACATTAAACTACGTAGACTTGACTTCAGGGATGGACAGTAAGCTGTAAAAAACAAACAAAAACAAAACAAAACAAAACAAAATCCTTAACATAGTTTGTAAAGATGGTGATCCATGTCAGATTGCCATGAAACACTTCGTCAAACTGCCATCCATGGTAACTTAGAAGATGAATATGTTCCTAATAATATTATAGCTTTAGGCAAATAAATAATAATAGAGGCTTTGGTAGCATGTTTTGGTTGCTAATGATTATATTTGAAAAAAGTCTATGAAAATATATGATATCAGAAAAGAATTATCCAAGAGGATACAAGAAGGAATAAAAAGGCATAGAAAGCCCATGTTTCAGTGACTGGAAGGGTTGAAAAATGTAACTGATTCTTGATCTAAAAACTTTGAGAGTCACAGGTTAGTTAAAATTCAGTCTCATGTCAAGAACCAAATCAGGTCATTGCCTTGCTAAACTCTGGTGTGGTCATGTTCTGTTTGAGCTACGGTTGTTGCCATGCTTCCTTACTTTGGCCCCCTCCCCCACCTTGGGGAAGTGAATCTTCCTTCTCCCTTCGCTTCCTCTAAGTTATTTTTAAATAAATGATATTTTAAAATCTAAAACAAACAAACAAACAAAAAAGAATGAAATCGTTATACTTATTAAACTACTAAAATTTTGCTGAATTGTTTTAATTCAACACAAAGATTCAAGTAACAAGAGAATTGGCTTGGCTATCCCATGAAACTGCTAGACTTCAAGTACCTGCAGTTTAATTCTGAGAAAAAAAAAAAAACAAAACATATATCCAAAAAATAATTTTGGGTATGATTATAGAAACCAAGTAGATTTGATAGAGCTGTATTTTCAAAGATCCACCAGTCAGATCTAAAGGCTACCAATCCTTCCAGACTTAAATTGAGGCCTGCAACCTTCTCTAGGGAGAGAATACATTAAGAAATCTACTCAGCCGGGCTTGGCTCAGCCTGTAATCCCACGCCTTTGGGAGGCTGAGGTGAGTGGATTGCCTGAGCCCGCAGGTTCGAGACCCACCTGGGCAGCAAGACCTCATCTCTACAATAAA